>NW_026919468.1:0-15747 GCF_032062105.1 Saccostrea cuccullata
AAATCTAAAGTCTGAGCCTAACTGAAAAAATGCAGAACATACCAATTATATTTCAAAATATGAAAAGACTTCTGCGAAAAGTTAATGTAAGAGGAGTTCAAGAAACGTTAATAAGGCCCTCAGGGTGAAAATCCTAAATTCTTAAAATTTATTGCAAAAACTCTAAAGGACTTTAAGAAAATGTAAATTCACATATTTTTTAAAATCTATAATATCAATTGAGACGAATTTTCTACACTTTATACAACTATTCATCACGATGAAATGAAAAAAGAGCTTTTTGATAAGTGCTTTTTTATTTGCAAAAAGGCTCGGAATTATTCACCTCTTGTGATTGATCATCAACAAATTACGAACTTTATTAAATACCACTGTTTCTACACCAAAGTATATACTCTAAATCTGATATTAAAAGGATGTTCCATATTGACAGCATTTATATAGTCTTCGGAGACTATACATGTATGTAAAATGTTTATTAGAAATAGATAGACCATTTTCAGTTATACCTTATGAACAGCTGTTATGATACTTTAGTTACACTGTACCCCCCCCCCCCTTCAGCCGCGCAAATACCAAATACTTTCTCTTTCCACTTGTGATATTTTCCCTGACCAAAATCTGATCAGCCCGGACTATAAGTGTATCGACGTGCTAGACTACAGGTATGAGGGTTTCATGGACCCAGGACTTTGTAGAAAATTGACACTTTTTGATCCATAATTTACCTAAGGGTAAAGATTAAATCTCGGAATCCTTATAGCATATCTCCAGAATAGGAAAAGAGTATGAGAAGGAGTTCAAGGAGCCAGGTTTTTGTACAAAAACATTTTTGACTATCTTTTGGTTCCTGGGGATGAAATTAAAATTCCAAACCACAACTACAAGTACTTTAAAATCATATTCCAAAAAGAAATGGCTTTGCTACCGCCAAAAATGTAAGAGGATTTCAGGGAACAAAGTTTTTATAGAAAAACTTCATTTTGTATCCTCCAATTGTCACAGTGTGATAATTGAAATTCCGAAACCTTATTGTACATTTACAGAACACTCTCAAACATGTTCAAAATATGAATGGGCTACTGCTAAAAAGTAAGAGTAATCCAAAGAACTAGGTTTTTGTAGAATGAAACATATGGAGATAACGAACAGTATTCAAGATCAAAAGTCCATAAATTAAAACAATACAAAACAGGAGCAGTGCAAATTTGTTTTGTGCCCATTTGGTTCCCAAGGGTATAAATGAACTTTTTTCCCCAAATTTTTCTCTGTATCTGTATCTGTATGTATACGTTGTAGAATCCTATACATGTATAGGCTTTTTCACAACGGTAAGAGAGAGCGCCGGATGTTATTGGCGTCGATGTTCCTGTAGGGCGGTCTTAAATCCCTCTATTGTTTTCGCATGTACGGCAGAATTGGGTAGATGGTTCCACTGAATACACGTGTCAACAAAGAATGAGTGCTGATATTGTGGTTTTCTACTGGCTGGTATTGCTAATCCTTTGCTGTTGTTGCACACATGTTTTTGTATAATATTTGTTGTATGATGGTCCTTATATTGTTTTGGCTTTATTTGGCGTTTTTCTTTGGTATTTTTTTACGAATAGATGAGGTGGTAATGCCGGCACCAACCCCTCAACCACTTTGTACATTAGTATTAATTGCAGACTTGTTCTTCTTTCCTCGAGTGTGTCAATGTCGAGGCTTTTCCTCATAGATGTTAATGCCCCTGGGTTCCTACTGCTGTAGTCTTTTTTGATGAATCTTATGGCTCTGTTTTGTATTCTTTCTAACTTGTCGATATCCCCTTTGAGGTATGGGTTCCAGATAGTAGCTCCATATTCCATAATTGATTTAAATAGAGATTTATATGCTGTTTTTTGCATTCTTCTGGGACATTTCGGAGATTTCGTCTTAGGAAGCTTAGGGTGTTGTTTGCTTTCTTACTGAAGTTGTATATGTGCAGACTCCATTTGAGATCGTTTGATATTTCAAGTCCAAGGTAAGGGTTGTTTTGTACTTCTTGGAGTATGTGGCTGTTAAGTTGGTATAGTTTTGTTGATTTCTGATTTATTGACATAATATAGCGCTTTTTAGCATTGAATCTCATGCCCCACTTATTTGCCCAGACCTCTAGTTGGTTAAGGTCGTTTTGTAGTATCTGATGGTCATTGTTGCTCCTGATGGTTCTATATAGGAGGCAATCGTCGGCAAATAAGCGTACGGACGAGCTGACAGCGTCTGGTAGATCGTTTATGTGGCATAGGAACATTATCGGTCCGAGGACTGTGCCTAGTGGAACTCCTGAGTCTACTGATGTTTCCTCCGACTCTATTCCCTCTACTATTGTTTTCATTTTCCTTGTTGTTAGAAAGTTGTTAAGCCATGTGTAGAGTGTTCCTTGAATGCCGTATTGATGTAATTTGTGTAGTAGTTTGTCGTGAGGTACGGTGTCAAAAGCCTTTGAAAAATCTAGGATGGCTACATCGACTTGATGTGACTTGTCGTATTCAGTGAGGAAGTCGTTGAGTGTTGTTAGAAGTTGGGTCTCGCATGAGTATCCTGATCTAAAGCCGTGATTTAAGTTGGTAAGTATGTTGTTTATTTCCAGGTGTTTCATGATATGCCTGCAGATGATATGTTCCAAGATCTTGCATGTGACTAAGGTTAGAGAGACTGGCCTGTAGTTTTCGGGAAGGTGTTTGTCTCCTTTTTTAAAGATGCTTGATATATTTGCATCCCTCCAGTCTTTTGGTAGCTCCCCAGTATCAATCGATTTCTGCAGGATGATTTTCAAGATTGGTGCTAAGTTGGTTGCACATTCTTGTAGTATACGATTAGGTATGTTATCAGGACCTGATGCCTTGGATGGATTTGTCTTCTTTAACAACTTTTCTAGGCCTTTCTGGTCGATCTTAAATGGCGCTATATTACGTCTGGACTTGATTCTTGTGTCTGGCATGTCTCCTTTTGTTGGTTTAGTGAAGACAGATTTAAATTGTTTGAGTAGTATTTCTGCTTTCCCTTTGCTGTCATTTACCAGAGTTCTACCCTTTTTGAGTGGCGCTATTCCATATGCATCTTGTCTCTTTGATTTTACATACTTCCAGAATGGTTTGTTGTTGTTATTCTGGAGACCTTCGATTATATTAGAATTAACGTATTCCCACTCAGCTCTTCTTAGTGATCTCTTGCATTCTTTCTGGTATTCTCTGTAGTTAGTCCATTTTTTGGTTTTCCTGGCCTGTCTGTAAAGCCTTTATTTCCTTTCTAGCATTTTCTTATGTTTATGTTTTATCCATGGGATGTTATTCCTTGGTCTTATTTCTTTGTTTGGTATGTTGGTGTCCATTGTTTTGAACAGCTCCGTTTTAAATGTTGACCATAGCTGTTGTACCGAATCATTTCTTCTATTGTTACGTTCTATTGTTGTTTGGAGTTCCTCGAGATCTTTGTTTACATTATCCCAGTTTGCTTTGCTGTATATACAAGGGGTTATCAAAAAGTTCGTGGACTGAGGCTATAAAATTATTACTATGTAGTCTGTGCTTTCAAAATTTATAAGGAACATAAAACAACAGAAAATTAAGAAATGTTGAAAATTTTAGCCTGATACGTTCATTATTTGCCAAATTATTATAAAATGAAAACGACATTATATGACCACCCGGCGCTGTCGTCGTTTATTTTCATGACGTCCGATAACGTCATTGTTTTTTAATCACTTTTTTTCACTGTCCGCTTCTTCTACCTCATACACTTTTTTGATGAGATTCCCTGGAGCCGAATAAGGATTAAACCCGCCTTGTTTATATGCTTTACAATGTCATGAACAGTGGCCTTAAATGAATATAATATTCCGAATGAATTAATACATTGAAAGAGATTCGCGCTTGATTGTGCCGGCATATTTTGCTTTTGGGAGTTCAAGATCTACAACACATGATCAACGTCATTTTTCGACGTGATTGATTTTTCACACCTTGACTGCAAATCGACATTAACTGTGTATCCCTTTTCTCTCTGAATCTATTTTGACATTAAAAGACAAGTACTCAGGATGAATATTATTTCTCTGTAGCCAGTTTCAACATATTTTTGGTCTATACCAGTATTTTCTGTGGCAAAACTTCATAGAATGTTGGAAACGGAAACCCCTCCCCCCTTTTGACGTCACTTTCAAGGCCTCATTTGTTTGGACATTCAGTGTATAATTTACGATAAAATTTCATAGAATTTCCAGAATGAAGTGAAAGTTTCATATTTTATGGAACAATTGTGTCCCGACACATAACTGATTTAACAGGATATTTATATGTCAAATGATCATATCAGAAGAGTTTTTCTCAGCTACACATAGGTCGCAAAAACGTCGTTTTCGAGGTTGCGCCGCCCGGACACACCATTGCTTACAAAAACATTACATATTTATTAAAAAAAAATAAAATTCATGATTTATGGTTTATTCTTTAGATAGAAAAGATGGTGGTAACTAGATATTTAAAATTTCATTGATGTGCCTAAAGCGGTTTTAATTTTATGACGCTAGTCCACGAACTTTTTGATAACCTCTCGTATAGCATTTTCTGGTTGGTGTGCGATTGTAGTGTACCTTGGTGTCCATATCTGTGATTATGATGTCATGATCTGATATGCCTGGTACATTTATAGATGATTTTACTAAGGTTGGGTTTGAGACAAAAACCAAGTCCAAGAGGTTATCTTCTCTGGTTGGGTGTTCATGGATCTGCGTAAGATTGTTCGTACTCATGATGTCGGCGAGTTCTTGTTGTACTTCTCTGTCTGGTCCCTTTGCTGTTTGTAGGTTCCAGTTTATATCTGGGCAGTTGAAGTCCCCAGTAATTATTTTGTTTGTGATGTTGCTGGCATCTATTATTTCTAGTGATTTCTTTAGTTCGTCCAGGTGTTTCTGTTCTCTATGTGGCATATAGAATGAGCCAATGAGTAAGTCCTTACTGTTCTTTACTTTGATTTTTACCCACTGTATTTCCCCTTCTGTTACGAATTCCGGTTTTTCAATTGATGTTATAGATTTTTCCACAAGAATGAAGACACCTCCTCCTAGTGTACCTCTATTGTTTCTGTATACGTTGTAATTTGATGGGAATATTTCGCTAGATTAATTGCGTCCTTTGATGGATTTTGTCATGGTTTCACCCCTTTTAGCTAAGACTCTGTCCCACATACTATATCAGGTTTCAGGTAATGAATGGCTGTTTCAAATTCTTCTCTTTTATCTTTTATGCTTCTGCAGTTGATGGTCATAATTCGTAGATTTGTCTTAGGTGAAACATCGTAGGGGTTGCTGTCAGTTCTTGATTTTGTTGAGTTATGGTTATTACGACTGCTATTTTCTCTGGCTGGATCCTGGTGTCTGTTCATTGGACTACTTGCTCGTAGTGGGCTGAAGACTGATCTTATAAAGTCGATGGTTATGTCTAGTCCTGTGAGTCCTTCGTATATATTTGATTGTTCTATTTCATAACTCCTAAATGTGAACGTATTGATGTTGATGCTTTCGCATTTGCAACATAGCCAATGTACGTTTGAGCGTTCGAATAGTTCGTAATCATGGGTACATAACTCTATGCACGATTTATGGTGCCATATATCACATGCATCACAACATACTCCTTGGCAGTTCCAAGTAACAGGTAGTTCACATAGGCCACATGGGAAAATGCTTTTGTTGTTTGGTCCAGGGTTTAGTTCTATGTCCCCGGATAATATGATTATCAATAGTGTCAGGTTTGTCGCTTTATTGTTACTAAACGGGATGTATAGTGGTCTTCTGCCCGCCGTATTCATTTTTAAGTTCATGAGTTGGTGTGTAATTTGCTGGTGGTTCCATGATTTGACATGGTGTTCGGAGATGCTGATGGTAAAATGGAGTAGTAGGAGTAGAGTCAGTGTAAACATGTTGAACCAGTATAGCGCGGAAAAACCCGTACTGACTGGTTCTGCTTACACCGTCCGTTTACTTACCACTCGGTGTTTCCCAGCAGTCTCTCTTGATTTGTTCTGAGATTTTTTTCAGCCAGACTTTGGATAGTAGTGGGCCTGGGTGAATTCCGTCCAAGTAGAGGTTGAAGTTGTGGCGCTTTATTGTCTTTCATTTAAGGTCATCTCCAACTTTGACCTTTTTGTTGGTTTGAAGGTCCGATGTAAATTCTGGGGAGTGTGACCCTAGTGTGTTGTTGATTTCTCTTACTGCTATGTTTAGGTTGTATATTTGGTTTGCTAAGGCTATGTCTTGATCGTCAAATGTGTCTATGTCCTTGTGTCCTTTCCCTTCATTCCATTTTTTGATTGAGTAAATGGGAGTTTCTAGGATGATTAGTTTTGAGTCTGGGTAGAGTTTGATGATTTCTGATATTTCTCTGTATTTTTTGGACATTTTTTGTACTTCGATCTCACTGTCGTCTCTGAGGCTGATGTTCCTTTTGTTTTTGCTCGTGAGATCACTTGTTCCTATCCAAACATATAACCAGATGTTTCCATGGTTAATTATGTTCTTTGCGATATTGTTTTTCAACCAGGTGGTACTTTCGTCAATTCTTGCTCCGCTTTTCGAATGCCAAATAATCTGATTTTCTACTTCGGTTGACGCATGGTTTCATAAGTATTTACCTTTGCAATCTGATAGAATAATTGGTTGGATTTTCCTTTCTCCGATGGGGGCTGTTCTTGGTTTATCAATAAATTTCCTTAGCTTATTTTCTGTCATTAGATTGTGTATTTGATGTTCGATGATCTAGGATGGATTATATATAGGATAGGTTGTTTTGATATAAATCCAATATGGCGGTGGTGAGTTTTGACAAAGTGGTATATTGTTGTTTGGATTGTTTAAGGTACCACTAAGCATATTCTAATAGATGCGTTGGCAAATTACAAGTTGAACGTGCCACCAATTATAGTCCAAAAGATGATCAAAATATGAGTAGTTTGAGAGTAAGAAAGGGACGGACTGGACAGGATAACAATAATCACATAAAATTTATTTAGAGTACAGTTCACATGCAGTCATTGTGTACACAATTCTAATTAAGCTATCGTTAAGTAAAATTAACCTTCTTTTCCGATGAAAATTTCAGTCAATATTGCCTCCGTAAAATCGCTTGTGTTGAGGTCATATTCTTTCAAATACACAGATAATTAGAGAGAAAAAATATAAGCTTTTCAAGCTTTAATCTAGGAGGCAATAAGGTGTTTCGTAGAACGCTGCACATATTTTATGCCCCCCCCCCAAAAAAAAAAAAATCAGTAATTACATTATCACTTACGTATGTAGTTTATGTCTCCCTGTTGATTTAATGTGATATATGATTTCGAAAACGAGGAAAGCTATTGATTTGGCTAGGAAATTATCCGTTTTACCAGATCACGATAAGGAGTGGTTAGGTTAGGGTGTATATAAAGTTGAAGTATCAGCATATTATGAATGTTCAGCATGTACGGCATCTGAGGTGTTCCATACGTATTTTCTCGCATTTCATTCAATGCTAGAGTTCGAACTCCAAGAACCACATATTTTTTAATGACAGAAATTACTTTTCTGAAAAAAAAAAATCCTCAGAATAGTAGTAGTTTTTTTTTACCGTAATTTCATAAATTTCAATAACAGGATTCTCATTCTAAATACAACATTCACAAAAATATTTAATTTTTTTTATATCTGAAGTTACGCCTCAAAAACAATGAAGTAAAAGCAAAGTTCAATGACTGTTCGAGAAAGAAATTAGAAGGGCACAGGGGAAAGACTGAAGGTATCAAGAAAATTCTGGAACAGCAGGGGAAGTACTTGGCTACAGGAAAGGCAAAAGTAAACCTTGAATCTGCGAAAACACCTGGAAGTTGATAGATGAAAGAAAAGACATTCAGACAAAGATAGCACAAGATCAGAACGAGTCAAGACAAGGTTAAGGGAAAATTACAGGGAGAAAGACAAAGCAGTCCCTGGAGTTGATCAAATAACTGCAGAAATGTTAAAGGCATACTTTGATAAGAGCAGCCAGGAATTGAAACACATCGTGGATCAGATATGGAAGGAGGAAAAGTTTCCCAAAAATGGACCAGTGGACTGATATGTAAAATGCCAAACGAGGCAACTTACAGGACTGCAGCAACTGGAGGGGAGTCACACTGCTGCCTCTAGCCAGCAAAGCACTCAGCAGGATAATCATTAACAGAATACAGGCTGGAGTTGACAACATCCTGAGGAAAGAGCAGGCAGTGTTCCGGGGAGAGAGAGGGGCTGTCAACCAAATTTTCATCCTCAGGAACATCCTGGAACAAGTCAACGAGTGGAATGCTTCAATGTACATCCATTTTGTGGACTTTGAGAAAGCTTTCGACTCGGTGCACAGAGACAGCCTTTGGGTCATCATGAAGAAATATGGAATACCTAGAAAACTGATTACGATGGTCAAAGCCCTGTATGACAATTTTCAGTGCTCTGTGATTGATGACAACGAGACCACAGACCCTTTTCCTGTGATGACTGGTGTCAAACAAGGACGCTGCATGTCAGGTTTCTTGTTCTTCCTAGTGATAGACTAGGTGATGCAACATACTGTCAGAGAAAAGAGAACAGGAATTAGATGGGACTTCACCACTATGCTTGAAGACCTTGACTTTGCAGACGACATTGCCCTACTGCCATCAGCAATGAACCATTTTCAGTCAAAGACAACAGAACTGGAAGAAAACTCCGCAAACGTTGGGTTGAAGCTGAATTCCAAGAAGTGTTAAGTGATAAAGATAAAAAGTAAGAGTGAAATCAGCCTGGAAGTTGGAAAAAGCGAAGCCGTCGAGATGGACAGCTTTACCTACCTCGGCGCCATTGTCACTAAGGATGGAAGAGGAACTGCTGACATCAGGAAGAGGATAGCACTGGCCGGTACATCCTTCAGGAGGCTAGCCAACACCTGGAAAACTACAGACATCAGTAGAAAGATAAAAGTCTCCCTCATTAAAAGCCTGGTCCTCTCTGTATTGTTATACGGATGCGAGACTTGCAAGCTTATCAAGACAGATGAAAAGAAGATTGACATCTTTCAGACCAAGTGCCTCAGAAGGATCCTTAAGGTCAGATGGCAGCTACATATCTCAAGCAAGACAGTTCTGGAGATGGCAGAAGCAGAAAGCATCAGTGGCGAGATGAGGAGGAGGAGATTAAATTGGATCGGCCATGTGCTTAGGAAGGATCCCACGGATAACTGTTTTGTGGCCCTCGGGTGGGAACCTGAAGGGAGAAGAAAGCGAGGTCGCCCCAAGACAACATGGCGACGGTGCGAAATAATGCTGACTGGAACTCCTGGAACAAGCACGCCGTGCAGACTCAGACCGGCCCCAATGGAAAAGAGATGCCCAGGCCTTGTGTACCTCAGGGCACGGAGAGAATTAAGATTAAGGTAAGGTGAAGTTACGTGTATGGCATTCCACACGCCTTATAAAGCCATCTCCTTATAGGCTAGCGTGCTTGAAGACATTGAGAGAGTGTTTTAGGCAAAAAGGATAATATAGAATCACAGTCACTTGTTTCGAAAAAAATTATATCCGAAACAAGTGCCTGTGTCTAGAACTTAAGATTAATGTCATGTGATAGATTCCTCACTCCTTTACATTTGTATCATTAAATTTATTTCTTAATGTGTCACTTCTCTCTCTCTCTCTCTCTCACTCATCAAAAAATAATTTCTAACCACTTTCGCCAAATAAGGAATACAGAAAATGTAAGTAAGATTATGAGTTTGTTTTAACCCGGAGCACAGGAGCATCTTTATCCGTATTATTAATGTGTAATGGAGAACAGTGAGGTTGAGATCCCATGTGCATGCAGATAAAACATTCTAAATTTTAGAAATACACGGTATGATGTATCTCATCATTTAATGAATTTGTGAAATACTAAATGTTCATGGTTTGTAATTAAAAAAACACATGTGAAGTTAAAATTTCAAGTATCCATGTACAACAAATAACACATGAAAAAAACTTGATCGCATCACACCAGGCTATATGCTCTGTTTGACGTGTTCACTATTTCTCAGCGTAGGATGGAGACTTTGTGGGTCTTTCGGTCGGTACCGGCGATAGGAGCTGGAGTTTGTCCGTCTATAGACCCAGAAAACAGTCAGCCCAGCCCCTACCACCGCAAAGATAACCCCCATCATCACCACAACGATAAACAACGCTATCTTCTTCTCCTCTTCTATATCTATAATGAAAACAGAACCAACTGAATGATACACTTCAACCAAGAATACTTACTTCTAGGCAATGCTAGCAAAGTCGCTGAACTAGAGATTCAGATTTTTAAAGATAGGAGATTTCTATAATTATTTCCTTTCGGATTTACCTTGGATGATTGTTTCGGCATTCTTCGATACACTGGGCACTGTAACAGAGACAGTGGGTGAGAGGTGTTCCGAGTTCTTCATTGTTTACATCAGTTCAGCCCAAAGCTCTTCAACATAAAATGAAATGTGTGTGTAATTTATTATACATATATCTATACATTGTATAATAATAATTCTTCTTATGTGATTGTAACACATTATATTTTCCTATCATCTCTTTAGAATAAGTTTGTATATGTATAGATACTAGTAAGCATTTGAGAATAAAGTAATTTTCATACATTATATGTATAATGTTGTTATTACGAATTTATGACATCAACGATGACATGTCCCTTAGAATAACTTAAAAAATAGTTCCGTTGGATGTTTAAACGCCCAATTCCGTATCTATATTTAGCTTATTTAAACTGGGGATAGTGAAAATTGGAGAGGGGCAAACATTAGAAATTTAATTCAAAAGGGGAAAGAATGAATAGGCGGGGTTGGTGTTGGGGGAGGGGTTCCTTAAATAAAAAGGAAAACAACGAGAAAAGGAATACTATTCATAAATGTCTTGAAGTTTATAGAACGAATAGGTTTTCGAGTAATTCTATTTACATGTATGCTTTATGACTAGAGTGTATAATATCTAACACCATAACTCCCCGAAAGGTCGTGGATTCCAGCCCCAGCCTCGACTAAGAATATGTAGCAACTGTTCCCTCGCCTTATACTGCTAGACATTTTGAAGTGAAAATTTCATGTCCTTCGGATATAAGACCTTAAAATCGAGGCCTCGTGTCACGACTACATGCAGGCGTTGGCACAATAAAGATCTCTCACTGCTCAGTGGCCCTGGGTGCCGTGTAAAGGTCTAAATTTGAAGCCTTTCACAGGTAAATGTTGAGGTGTCTCGTAAGGGACGTAAAATAACATATATTCAACCAATCACTTTTAATGACACCAAAAGAGAAAGAATTCATCTTTGCTTAAAAGGGGGAATGGGCGCCTCTCTAAATTAATGGTGCATCCTTTGCAAAAATAAAACCCCAAGAAATTCCTACCAAGGTTAAGCACATGCACATTAGTGTCCATGTATATTCCAACTGAGAAGTAAGTAAATATTTGATCTATCGTGTCCATCCTAACAAAGGATAATGATTTAAATAAATATGAATCTACTCTTCATAACGTTAACGTTGCTTGGGAACTTATTTGAAATATGCAATGTTAATTCTTATTTGTAGGAAGTGTATTTAGTGATGATTTTTATTACCCTTTCACTCGCCCCCTGTAAAACCTCTGTTATGACCCATGCCTTGTAAGTCATGATTTATAGATACCAGATAACTTATACTTCATGCTTAAAATGTATACTTACATAGTTTCATTGCTTTATGACCATGACCATCAAAATTTGATATTTTCACAGATTTTCCATGTCAAATCATTTCATACACCCCAGAAAACTGTGCATATAATTTATACTTACTTCTGAATTATTTTATTATTCGGAAAGCTATGGATGATGGGGAGGGGGGGGGGATGAGATTTACAACGACCCTCGAAGTACTGTTTATGTAATGTTAAAATTAAGGGTTAAAATTTCCATGGGTTTCAAAGAACTGACAACTTTACAAATATGTGCGACAAAATTCTGAACCCCTCCTTATCATACAAGAGAAGGCTAATATGCATGCATCAAATAATTAAGATGAATGTGTACTTACATTTAAATGCATATGACTTTATACTCTATATCATGATTAGAAACTGTTATAAACTTCCTTTTTATCACTTCTGACTGGCTTATTTTATACATACACTCAGACCGTATGACTGACCCCCAAAACAGGTAAAATGCCTAACTAAAGCCCTTGTCTTATCGCTGACAATGTAAAGCGTTTATGATACCAGGTCACGTTTAGGATGTCACAAAAACATTTACCACTTTGGCGGATCTTAAATTATGAAGTGTGTGCTGTAGTTGCATTGTTATACCCCCCGCTTGAAAAGCGGGAGGGTATATAGTAATCGTTAATTCCGTCCGTCCGTCCGTCTGTCCGTCCGTCCGTCCGTCTGTTACGCTTTGGGGTTACCCATCTCTTATCCGTAACTCCTCTCATACCACTGAATGAAATTTGATGAAACTTTCACAGAATCTTTATTACATATTGCCATTGTGCTCCTCCTATTTTACTTTTTGATCCGACACATATTTTGGGTTTCCCGGCCACGGGAAAACATGGACTTTTTCACCACTTATAACCATAGGGGAGGCTGGGGGTATCATTTAGTGAGCTCATCGCTCACAGTACCTCTAGTTTACATTTAGTACTGCTCTTATAATTTTAGTTGATGTTTGTAAACATCGTACGTAGTGGCTGTTATATAAGTGATGTCCATAGATTTCAGGATAGTTTATATTGTGTATCTTAATTTAGTCTTTTTGCGAATACTAGTATACAGTATAATATTTAGTGTTAATTTCAGGGATTTCTGATTTTTATACCCCCCGCTTGAAAAGTGGGAGGGTATATAGTAATCGGTATTTCCATTCGTCTGTACGTCCGTCCGTCCGTCCGTCCGTCTCTTACGCTTTGGGGTACCATCTCTTATTCGCAACTCCTCTAATACCACTGAATGAAATTTGATGAAACTTTCACAGAATCTTTATTACATATTGCCATTGTGCACCTCCTATTTTACTTTTTGATCCGACACATATTTTGAGTTTCCCGGCCACAGGAAAACATGGACTTTTTCACCAGTTATAACCATATGGGAGGCGGGGGGTATCATTTAGTGAGCTCATCGCTCACAGTACCTCTAGTTTATTTTAGTGAGTGTATTTATATAGATACATACATGTACCAATACACAAAATATACCATCCTGAATTCATGCGCCTATGGTTATTTCTACCCTTCAATTAAAAGAAATTTTCATTGAACATGATAAAGTATGCAGTTTTGTGCAATCATAAGCTATGCAATAAATTAAAAAAGGAGGGCCTATCAACCTTTTCTTTTAAACTATTAACACCCCCCCCCTTTCCCCTTCGAAGGAAAGATAGATTATTTTGGAAGTTCGGTCTTCCCTTTTTAAACTAGAGGTACTGTGAGCGATGAGCTCACTAAATGATACCCCCCGCTTCCCATATGGTTATAACAGGTGAAGAAGTCCATGTTTTCCTGTGGCCGGGAAACCCAAAATATGTGTTGGATCAAAAAGTAAAATAGGAGGTGCACAATGAAAATATGTTTCTGTGAAAGTTTCATCAAATTTCATTCAGTGGTATGAGAGGAGTTACGGATAAGAGATGGGTACCCCAAAGCGTAACAGACGGACGGACGGACAGACAGACGGACGGACGGACGGACGTACAGACGGACGGACGGACGGACGGAATTAACGATTACTATATACCCTCCCGCTTTTCAAGCGGGGGGTATAAAAAAACATGATAGAAAATTGAATGACTGTTATGTGAAACATTCAAAAGCACAAATCACTGTGTACATTCCAAATAAAAAAAAACCTGAACAAAATCGACATAAGCTATAACAAAGACGATACACTGGTCAATATGCATATGAATAATATTTATATTACCATTTTACAATATTGTTAGTGATAAAACAAAGAATTTGTACTTACTTTTGAACCTCTCCAATATGAACAGAGCTCATTCAACTAACGGTCATCGCGCGATTGTTACGTCATGTCTATCTGAATGCGTTTCCCGCAGGTGATCGAATCTAATACTCACGTGAACTTTTTCTGTCGTTAAAAAAAATTATTACTACGAGGCATTTAGTTACCGTAAGCAAATCTTCTAAAGAAAAAAAGACAAACTTTTAGAGTGCATTGAATAAGTGATTTTTACAAGGGGCACGATGAGAATATTGGAATTTTTTAGGATGAAATTATAAAGGCATTCAAAAAAGAAGAGAAAATCAATCGTGACACGAACATTCAAAGAAAAAGGCAAAAAAGTACAAGAAAAAAAGAAAAATTATTTTATTTTTATCAATTAAATTGTACATGTACGTATCGAATCGATAAGGAAATGAAATAAGGGTGAATCTAGCGTACAAATTACCGGATCCGCCACTGATTACAGAAATACATACAGGATCTTACCGTAACATCCGCATCCTGGACAATAATGATAAAGTAAACACATATAGTTACTATGTAATCCAGTAAAATGTCGCCTAAGATAACATCTTTTTCATCTCATGGACTATCTTTTATGCTATTTGTTTGTTTCGTCTCCACAGGTAAGGAATTATTTCATTTTCACTTTGGTTAGTCCTTTTTTTTTTTTTCTTTTTTTTTTTGAAAATATTTATTTTGAACTGTAAGAGTTATAGCATTCCTAAAATGTTCAAAGTCATACAGAAATACTGATTACAATCGAACACATCGTGTACATTGCATTTTCACAGAATTTGAAAAAAAAACCAACCCATTACATTAAAAAAGAATGTAAAACTGTCTAGATTTTCAATGAAGAAAACAATTGCTCTATATTTTTATTTAATTTTTAGAACTGATTTGAACGTATTTTATTATAATACAGAAAATTGGATTGGAAACTAATTCTGACAACTTACGAGTTCCTCTTCTGGTGTTACTTACTAGTTCATTATAACAGTCATAACAACATTTACATGTATATATGGCGACTGGTTGAACCTTGTTTAACTACATATAAACAAACAATACGTATATGAGAAAGGAAAAAATTACAAGTGCACAAATGCAAAACAAATACCGGTATAACTAAACAAAAATATTACATGAAAAAAAAAAAAACTGAAAAATGCACCCGTATAATGCATTGAACAGTTATACAACGGTGCTGAGAAAATATTTTTCATTTTTATATGAAAAAGTTTACACGTAAAATATAAAATTGGAATGTTAAGGGAAAAAATACAGAAAGCGATTATTTTAATTAGAATCGCCAACTTTTATATTTTCCCCTCTAGCTGAGATATCGAATGTCATCACGTCAGAGAATTTCCCCTTGAAGTACCCCTCCTTCTCCAACAGGGTTTACAGATTCGATGTTCCGGGGACTGACCGGTTACTGATTACGTTTACAAACTTTTCAATCGAATACAGCTTTAATTGCAACGCAGATGCATTGGAGGTATGCCAATTACAATATATTTACATTTTTTTAATGCAAATTACTTTTACTTATAATCAACTTTCGCTTACCATTTCAGGCACTTCCATGGTTTGCATCTTAATGATCTACCGGTATATTACATACACGAGGCGTGATCAAAAAGTTCGCCTCGTAATGTGAATAAAAAGACACATAAATATTTTACATGCTTTGACTTCAATTATAAAATCT
>NW_026919469.1:0-15922 GCF_032062105.1 Saccostrea cuccullata
TTTAAAAAAATATTATTAACTGACAGTATGTGTCAATATATTGCAGCTGTCAAATTATCACTGTTTTAAAAATCTGAAGTGACATTTCATTTAATTTTATTTAAATGAACGTAACTGAGTATTTCTTACCTTAATGTATCAAATTAAACACTTCTAAACGTTAGGGCAGTCAGTTTTATTTCCCTCTCTAAAATTTCTTGAGCTTATACATTGCAATTTAAATCCCCTCATTTTTTCTAGCTTTATTTTGTAAAATAATGAAAAAAAACCTACATGTCACGTCACTCTCAAATACTTACAATGGCATTCCACTTTAATATTTAACTAGAGCATATTTCGGTCTCTTTCAGATTATAGTATATTAGGATCGAATAACAATACACGATATATATTGCATACAAAATTTTCAGGTATTTATTCATCATTGAAATTTTTTCAATCAAAAGTAAGCTTGGCAGGTCATTTCCCCAAACATTCATCTACTTCAATTTATTCAAAAGATCTCAATTTAATGTAAAGACCTAATACACACTATAGGTTTATATTTAATTTGATGACCTCAAATCATCACAAAAATTTAAATAACCCTGAAGTGAAAATTTTACAAAAAACTTGAATGTTTGTCAAAAGGTTAATTATACCTTTTACCTCAAAATCACCATCTGACGTATTTTGCTGTCAATATAAAAGAAGCTAGAAATGTACTAATAAGACTACTTGTCCCACAAGACAACTCAAAAATGCCAAATTTCATATTGCTTATTAAACTACAGAACTCTTCAAACTTGATCAATTAATTATACTACAAATTCCCTTAAGGAAAATCATTTTTTTTAATGAAATAGTTGTTTGAAGGTCGTTATTGCTGTTACCCTCTGGTCAAGAGCTATGTTTGAGATGAGATTGAAAAATACCCATCCAAAGTCAAAGGTTCAAAATGTCATGGTGCCTAAAAAGCATTTTACATCTATGTAGGGAGGCATATTAGGCAAACAATACGAACAATGGAATTAGGACCAGGAATCAGAATTAGATATTAGGATAAACTTCATCACAATCACCTCTGTGTCAAGTTCGTACTTGTGATACATTTCCTTCCACAAAAAGTTTTGTCTTTTAGCATTGTTTAGAAACTCACACTTTTCTGAGAGCTTCAAAATTTGATTTTTCTCTGATGAGGTATAGTACTGTAACCTTGATAAAATGACCTTTGATCAGGGTCATGGCATATCCAATATTGGTCAAAGTAACAAAATATACAATGTACTGGTACTTGTATTCTTAAAAGCAAGGAAATGACAAAATGAAACAGAAGTTCAATTAACTCTTCTGAACCTAAAACTCTTAGTAAGTTTAGAAATGGAAGTCTGCACCTTCCAAACACTTTCATCAGGTCATGAATATAAATGGTAACAAGAGGCCCATGGGCCACATCGCTCACCTGAGAAGCTTTGACCATTCCGTTTTTTACCAGATTTCCCACTTGTTATACATATTGTGACAACATCCTACACCACTGATCATAATTTAGACAATTTGAAATCTACACTACCATAGGATGCTTTGATTCCCCATTGTAAAACTTTGATTCCCCATTGTGGCCCTGACCAACCACCGGGGGTAATGATTTTAACAATTTAGAATCTAGACCATCTAGGATGCTTCCACTTAAGTTTCAGCTTTTCTGGCCCAGTGGTTCTTAAGTAGAAGATTTTCAAAGATTTTTCCCATATATTTCCATGTTAGACTTTGATTCCCCATTGTGGCCCCGCCCTACCCCCGGGGGTCATGGATTTTAACAATTTAGAATCTACACTACCCCAGGATGCTTCCACATAAGTTCCAGCTTTTCTAGCCCAGTGGTTCTTGAGAAGAAGATTTTTCCTATATATTTCTATGTAAAACTTTGATTCCCCATTGTGGCCCCGCCCAACCCCCGGGGGTCATGATTTTAACAATTTAGAATCTACACTATCCCAGGATGCTTCCACATAAGTTTTAGCTTTTCTGGCCCAGTTGTTCTTGAGTAGAAGATTTGCAAAGATTTTTCCCATGTTTTTCTATGTAAAACTTTGATTCCCCATTGTGGCCCCGCCCAACCCCCGGGGGTCATGATTTTAACAATTTAGAATCTACACTATCCCAGGATGCTTCCACATAAGTTTCAGCTTTTCTGGCCCAGTGGTTCTTGAGAAGAAGATTTTCAAAGATTTTTCTCATATATTTCTATGTAAGACTTTGATTCCCCATTGTGGCCCCGCCCTACCCCCGGGGGTCATGATTTTAACAATTTAGAATCTACACTATCCCAGGATGCTTCCACATAAGTTTCAGTTTTCTAGCCCAGTGGTTCTTGAGAAGAAGATTTTCAAAGATTTTTCCTATATATTTCTATGTAAAAATTTGATTCCCCATTGTGGCCCCGCCCAACCCCCAGGGGTCATGATTTTAACAATTTAGAATCTACACCACCCCAGGATGCATAAGTTTCAGTTTTCCTGACCCAGTGGTTCTTGAGAAGAAGATCTTAGCAAGACCCCACCCTATTTTTGTCTTTTCTTGCTTATCTCCCCTTATAAAAAGACTTGGCCCTTCATTTTAACAATTTAAATTTCCCTTCACCCAAGGATGCTTTGTACCAAGTTTGGTCAAAATTGGCCCAGTGGTTCTTAAGAAGAAGTCGAAAATGTGAAAAGTTTACAGACGGACAGACAGACAGACAGACGGACGGATGGACGACGGACAAAATGTGATCAGAAAAGCTCACTTGAGCCTTTGGCTCAGGTGAGCTAAAAGTAAAATGATGTACTGCACACTCCCTAACTATGACTAAGTCATGCAATTAAGTTTCATTAAAAAGGACTTTATAACCATATAGTGAATTTGGACCTGGACCTGTTCTTTAAAATCTTTAAATCTCAATTGCCACTCATTTAGTTAAAGATGCAGCAATCAAAGCAATTCTGGAAGAATAATTGTATCCTTAGATCATAATTAAGACATTATTATGCAAGTTTGGGTCGCCCGCGTGGCACAGTGGTTAGAGCGTATGCTATAGAGTCGCAAAGTAAGGAGTTGATCCTTACGTTGCAGGTTCAAATCCCACTGTGGGACATGAAGACAGGTCCTTCAGATGAGACCGTATAAACTGAGGTCCCATGTCACAGTAGGTGCTGGCATGAAAAAGATCCCTCAGGTGGCAGAGGATAGTTTCGAATAAAGTACCGGTCAAAAAATAGAGAAAATAGAGAAACCTGAGGTTTGAATGCATATTATAGGTAATTTTATAGCTAGAATATTTTATGGGTGCATTTGGGGGGAATTGGTGGCCTTGCATATATATTTTATTGAAATATGACACTTTAGTGTCACTACTGCTGTATATGGGATATGGACTAGAAATACGAAACTAAGCTCAAAACTCGCTCTACCGGTATTTCACCAGAAAAGCGGGGTGGGTTCACAGGATGAATTGTAGCTTGAAAACGAGGTGGTTGAGCCATTATCTCTTGCTGTTCATTGGTATGTACAAATGTTATTCTGCAATTTGTGTGGTGCTTAGGTCAGGCGCACAGGCCTGGAAGCAGATGCAGCTGCGGCGAAAAGGAAAATAGGCTTGATTCACATGAAATTTTGAGATTGTCCCTGCGCCATCTTTGGGGCTCATTTGTAAGTTGTACATGTTTTATTCCTAAAAGCTTCAAATTTCTCAAGGGACTACATCAACTTTTAAACATGTAGAGGGAATTTAAAATTTTTCAATGCACATTTTTAAAGCAGCTCAGTATTAAAGCTGACATGAATTTTAAAAAACCAACATGTTCATCTATGTACGACTTGTTTATACCAACTTTAGCCGTATTCCGCCATATTTCTTTCAGATACCTTTTTATTGTAACGATATATACCCAAATGCGCTCGTTACACTTGAATGATTTTTTGGTTTGGGTATCGACTTGTGCACATCTCCGATGGTAACCGTAAAGCTATGAGAACACATGAGGAGATCAAGACTTTAAAACCAAAAAAACAACACAATAATCATATTTCGGAATAATTATTGATTTGAATCAATGAAAAAAAGTTTGGTGAGAAATTTAGATGCACAGTAGTATTTACAGTGCGCCAATTTATGCACAATAAACTTAAATAAAAAGCAGTAAAATCTGCAAACACAATTTGAAATTATTTATTTGAATGGAAAAAACAAAACGTCTTTGATTTGCAGCCCCAACAATCGATGTATCGAGAAAACCCTCGAACGCTGTAAACGTACCCATACCTGGTAATAAGGTTACTGCATCGGTTCAAAGATGTCACAAGTCAAGTGATATACACCCTGAATTCCATTTATTGAAATATGCATCACAAAAAAGAAATAAATTCCACAAAACTCAATAGTAAACACACTGTCATTACTCCGTACAGACTAGCACGTCGATACATTTAGTCCGTGCATGCTGATCAGTTTTGGTCAGGGAAAATATCACAAGTGGAAAGAGAAGTTATTTGGTATTTGCGCGGCTGGGGGGGGGGATAATTGTGCTATGATTGTGAATTGTCTATCTACATGAGTTCTACTATACATTCGACAAATATAATATAGTCTGCAGTTGGTTTCATCGCAAAATTCATTTGTCAATTATAACTGATTATTTTAGTACTAATCCCAAATCTAAACCAGGTAATTTGATGTACGGTAATTATTTACTTCAAATCTTCAAAGCAGTTAACCAGAATACAATTTTTTTATGTGTACAAAGATCTATACGTTCTTTAACACTTAACACACAAACACCGAAGAAATGTCATCTCCTGTTCAGATTGACATTTAGGCATTTGATTTTTTAGGGGGGGGGGGGGGGGGCTGCAAAAATAATTGACATGACCGTTATCTAAATATTCTTGCAAGACATACATCTCTGCCAAATTCAATTTTGAAATTTTTTTTTTTTAAAGGGTTACCCGACCACAAATATGTGCATTTTGAGGAATGTATAAATGTTTTATAATTATGTTGTTTTAGAGATTTTTCGATATTTCAGTATCCTTGCCGAAGTCTTGCTATTTTTTTTTATATAAAAAAATTTTGAGGGTTTTGGGGGAATTTTTTAAAAGCAAAAGGAAAATTCTTTCCCGGGTTAAAATAGGATAATTTTTATTTACTCTTTTGTATACTGAACTCTCTCTCTCTCTCTCTCTCTCTCTCTCTCTCTCTCTCTCTCTCTCTCTCTCTCTCTCCCCCCACACCATCCCTTAGGGCAATAATAGGTATAAGATCCTACGCACTTTGTGTGTCCATTTTAACCCTTAGGACAGTCAAGGTTTTTTTTTTTTTCAGGCGGGATTTCAAACTTCATAAATTGAATAATAATTTTGATTTGGACAAAAATTAATCAAACGGCCAAATTGAAAGAAAAACTAGAGGTTTTGTGAGCAATGAGCTCATTTGATCCCCCCGCCTCCCATATGGTTATAATGGCAAAGTCCATATTTTGCTGTTTCGCTAAACCCAAAACACGTGTCGGATCAAAAAGAAAAATAGGAGGTGCACAATGGTAATATGTAATAAACCTAAGATTTGTGAAAGTTTTATTAAATTTCACTTAGTGGTATAAGAGGATTTGCAGATAAGAGATGGGTCCCCCAAACAAAATGACGGAAGGACATAACTATTACTATATACCCTCCCACTTTTCAAGCGGGGGATATAATAAACGTGAAACATACATCACAGGAATGGGTACATTTGGAATTTTTCATATACCTTCTCAAACGCATTGGCCTCGGAAGGAAATTGAAAGTGGGGGTGGGGGCTAAGTCAAAGAATATTTTTTATACATTCAAAAAATTGACAAACTTAAAAAAAGGGGGAAATGTCCTTTTCCAAAGCACGAATATCTTTTTTCCTGGGGGGGAAAGGGGGGGGGGGGGGTTCCATTCAGTAACAAAATTTTTTTCCAAACCCCAACATTTTCCTCTTTTTTAATCTATACTGCTACTTGTCTGTGGAAAGGGGGGGGGGCTAAACCTACGCAGCAATGTTCAATGTCTATACTAAGTATATACATTTATTTGTAAAAAAGCCACCCCCGGTTCCGACACCTATGCTCAAACGTACGAGTCGCACATGGACCTGGACAACAGACAAGAGAATTTTTAAAAAGCTAATTGTAGGTAAAATGTGGAAATTCCACGGGGGGTTTGCTCTCTCTTTCTTTTTTTTCTGTAATCATTAATTTTTTATTTTAGAAATTTAATTCACATTAAATTCTATTTTCTTTATATTGTACCACAGAATCAAACTCGTTTATTATACCCCTCGCAACAAGTTGCGTGAGGTATAATGTTTTGGCCCCATCAGTCAGTCCTTTTTTTTTGGTCAGCGCAACTTCTTATAAACCACTGCACAGAGATTTGTCGATCTTTCGAGATATTTATAGGAGTCAATGTGTGTCTAGATTTGCACATCACCAGGAAATTCCGAATTCTTAATTTTTTGGGGAAATTTTCCCATTTTTACATTTAGATTTTGGCCATGTCTTGAATTATAAAGATGAGCAGTTTTTTCTCAGCGCAATTCCTCATAAACCGCTGCACACAATTTCTTCAAACTTAGCAGATATTTAGGACCAATGTCATAGATGTGCATATAACAAGGAAATTACGATTCCTTTATTTTTTTTGGGGAAATTTTTGCACTTCGACTCTGGGGGGAGCGTGGGGTATGTTTTCATTCATTGTGCATAAAATTATTAAATAACTTTAAATAAATTATATTGGCAATAAAGCCCAAAAAAGATTTTTTTTTAAAATTGATATAAAGAAATCAATCTGTTTCAGACGTTTTTTTTAAATTATTTTTTTGGAGTGTTAATATGCATGTTTTATTCAACCCCCCCCCCCCTTATCACAGGAAAATTTTCAAAAGGTGAATGATTCGTAATAACGCATGCTTTATTATAAATTTAATGAAGTTAAACCATGTAATCATAAATTCTATTTGCAACATTTACAGACAAGAGTAATGTTTAGTTTTGAAAAAATTACTTGCATTTTTTTTCAATCAACCCCACTGAGCTTTCAACCTTTATATTTTCCCTGACCATATAAAATGATCGGCATGGGCCACGTGTGTCCAAGCATCTTTTACTGTTGAGTTAGCAATGGATTACATGACTTCTAGATGCATTTTTCAATAAAAGTAAAAAGGATAATTCTTTCGACATGTGCACATCCCTGTAACGATAGCAGTAAATTCAGGTAAATGTTTTATCACTGCGTTTGACGCTTTTTTCACCCGTATGGATTTTTGCTGTACATGAATGTTCCGTTTATGTATTTTCTATATTGCAGCAAATGCATTAAAAATAATTAAATTCTCGGTTTAGTTTTATTTTTTTGTTGAATTAGTATTTGGCATTTATTCGTTTTTGGACTTCTAAAAACTATGCTTGGAATGTGTACATGTCGACAGCCAGGCTAAAAAACACTAAGTGAAACAATTTACAAGGCTATATATAGCAGGTACGGGTGGCCAAAAAATTTTGATAAAATATGGCAGAATCGAAGAAATGTGGCGGACAAGGGGGTACAGGAATTGGGAATTGTACAAAGATGAAAACTAATGCCTTTTTAAGAGTTCATGTCAGCTTTAATAAACCGCATCAAACGTTTTGATTAAAAAAAAATATCCTCTGCCACCTCACTGCTGTAAGTGCTGAGTATAGGACAAAATTTGCGGCTCTCCACCAGCAAGTGGTGAGTGAAAAATTCTTGAGAGGGACATTAAACCAGTCATGCAAGATTGGTTAACACAGGCTTTACATTTTCTTGGAAAAATTTACCTCTTTTATCTTTTAAACTTTAAAATTTACATGGAAAAATATATCCCTGTTTGGTGCTGGGGATGGGGAAAGGGGGAGTCAGGTACACAAAATCAGTTTGCTATGGAAGTTCTCACCTCTATTTGTCTTCAATAAAACGCCACCTGTTTTTATATCTTTGTGACTTTTTATGTGATCTTGACTTCATGTGCCACTTTTTTAAAAACCAAAGGTTATATGGAAAACATCTAGTCTACAGTCACACTATAATGCTTTCATACTGTATGTTTTTTTTTTTCATTTTGCATTAAACACGCTTTTTTTGTTAAGAGATAAAGAAATGTACATGCACTGGATCCAAAAGAACCCGAAAAGGGACAGAAAAGGTGAACTAATTCAGTAATTGTAAAACCTTAGCATTTCTTTTTTACATTCTCCCTCTATGGCCATTCAAATTTTTCTTCTATGTTTATAGAGGCCATGTGCACCTTGGTTTTTTACACAAAAAAACAAGAGATGTTTGTAAAACTCTTATTTCCTCCCTCCCCCAAAAAATTTTAAAAATTTTTTTAAGTCAAAGGGACATAACTCTGTCCAAATATAGCTCGTTCGTAGAACTTGGCCTAGATATTTTTATGTTTGATCTGTAAACCAAATTTCATTTCAAAATGTGCAACCTCTAAAGAAAATGGAACGGGAAAATGCAAATTATTGGAATTTTTCTAAGTCCAAGGGGCATAACTCTTCCATAAATCTGTATACCAAAGTCCATTTCAATATGTGCAACCTCTGTGAAGAAAATGAACGGAAACTTTGGTGGACCAACCAAGCATCAGACAGCAGCAAAGCAATTATGATGCCCTTCCTTCTTTGAAGGGGTGCTTAAAAATAAAAGTCCTGTAAAACCTTCATTTTTCAAAAGAATTTTCTTTTTATGAATTTAAGAAAAATAGATTGCTATAAATGAAATTTCAGATATGTGAGGTCAAGGTTAAAAGAAAGGTCAAGGTTAAAAAAAAATATTGGTGTAGTTGAATAGCTCTCATCAATAGTGTTTGATAAAAAAAATGTTGAATATTTCTTTCACACTGAGCTATATTGCAAAGTGTGACAGACAGATGGAAGGACAAAGGGAGAAAATATGTATAACAAATACTGTATGCTAGGCCTCTGTCATTTTCATGGTTGGGCAAGAAACCCAAGCGATTGCTGAGAGCTAGTATTATTTACCATCAATATCATTAATCAGCATAACTCATATGTAACCCAAGTACTAAAGTGCTAGTTAGGCATGAAGAGTTATCCTTCTTTATTTACAACCCATCATTATAAGTAACGAAAAATTTGATGATCAGACCCTAGCTAGTGCTTTAACTTTAAAACTGCCATTGCTGTATTTATCATTTATCCAGATTTAAGATATAAGTACAATGAATATTACTGGTACAAAAAATTAATGTCTAATAATATTATAAGTACATACATGTTATTTATTCCTTTACAGCAAAGTCCGATAAAAATGCATGTAGTGACACAATCATGTGTGTGTGAGTGGGCAAGAGCTGTACAACCGGAAGTGGCATAATTTGTATCAGGATCTTGTGGTCCCTTAAATTGTCTCCCTTTTAATTGAAAATAATTTACCTCTTTAAGAGGCCTAAATGAAGATTATATGCATATATACATAAAAAGAAAACATCTACATCTATAATTAAAGAAGGGTCTTTTTAACTAGGAATAAAGAGGTGAAATATGAAAACCCTAACACTAACTAAGTTAGTGTTACATGTACATGTAGGACAGGGTTGTCATATCTCACATCTTTTTACTACTCATTTTGATCCCTCTTGAGAATTGAAGATGCAACCACTTGCCAGCTGTGTAGATCGAGTTGCAAATTTTGACCTATACTCTTTGCCCAGCATGCACAGATCTAAAGGGGGGGGGGGATTTCAGGGGGTCCAGACCCCCCTCCCCCTTCCCTTGAATTTGCAGAATTATTTAATGTATATACTAATTCAACTAAAAGTGACCTTGGACTTCCCCTCTGGAAAACGTGGATCTGTGATAAGTTGGTACTTGGTATGAAAAGTCATTGGTATGAAGATGACCTTGTCAGCAAATACAATTTATCATTGAGTCAAATGTTGACTGACGTTTTTCACACTAATTGTTAGTCCGTTATTTACACACTGAATTGACAAAGATTTTCCGTTATTTTCTGATCATCACAAGGAGCACAGGGCGGGTGTGACCGGTCGGAAGGGGATACTCACTCCTCCATGGACCCTGATCCCACTTCTGATGTTTTTGGAGGGCCGTGTTTGCTCTGCTTCTATTTAGTATTGTTTAATGGACTTTTGATCTTCAATTATGGTCGTTATCTCCATATATTTCATTCTTAAGAACTCACACAGACATACCGAATAGGTATTTCACATTTGGGATTGTTTACGGTTGTCGTTTTTTTTTATTGCAATTTTTATTTGCTTCACCTTTTTAAAAAAATTCTAGGCAGGATTTTTTCGGGTTGGATGGAACCCCCCCCCCTTTTTTACCTGGAAAAAAATCCTGGATCCGTCTGTTCAGGGTCACCTTCTGCAACATGGGACCTTCATTTTATATAAACTCATCCGAAGGAAATCGCCACAAAATCACCATTTTCTAGTACGCAATTAAGTTCTTTTTGTTCTCATTTGTGATCACATTTTGCATGCTTCAGTTTTCATTTTGATACTAGGACCTTTTTGATAGGTCTAAAGAGTAAAGCTTTTTTTCCGTCGTGCCCCCCCCCCCCTGGTTATGCACACTATCCACCCGCACCCCACCCACTCCATCACAAATAATTGAAATTGCTTCCTTGCCTGATCGAGAGTTATATAAACTTTACGCGTTTACCTAAATACAAAGACCATCCACAGAACCACGAGCAATTACTCTACTGCATTTTCGATTTACGTCATTTGAAGCGCATGTGCATGTAGAGTTATCATTCTTTGAATAGGCATACGCGAGAAACTTCAGCAAAACTGGATGTTCACGCAATGATATTATATACTCATACTCAAAGAAACGCGCGCAAAAGGAAACCTTTGAGAAGTTTTGAAACGTTGAGAACCCCTTGTACAAGCCACTATGATCTTTGCAAAAAGCTTCACTTCAACGGACATTGTGGAGAACAGTGGCGTAGCATCGTTTTTGAAAGTGGGGGGGGGGGCAAAAAAAAAATTTTGTTTTACTTACCTGTAAAAGTTGACAAGCCCCCCCCCCCAAAAAAGGAAAAAGTTGCCCAAAGTCGATAATCCTATTTCGTAAGGGGGGGAGGTGGTTAGGTAAACTTTTTCTCAGTGTCAACTACTTATAGTACCAGTTATCATACTACATTTTCGGTACATCACTAAAAGTCTAAAAGTGGGGGGGGGAAACAGGCTTTCAATTAACATTTCCTATAGTACAAGTAAGGTTGGGAAAAAAAGTGGGGGGGGGGCACCCCCCTCCCCCCCCCCTGTTGCTACCCCATGGAGGAGAAAGGGATGAAGTAAACGCATTACAACCCTTCATTTTATTCTAGTTAAAACATTTTTGGAATGGGTTAAATTAATTTTAAATTTGAAAACAAGAGGACACACAGTTTAACATAACTATCCGTCTATAAAGTGGAGACAGCATATAATGATTTCTGGAGGAATTGCTGTACACTGGAGAAAAACCTTAATGATCAATGACGGAATTCGGTAGGTATACATGTAGTGGATGAAATTGTTCAAAAAGTCTCATAATCCAAAAGCGCGTACGAGGAAACACAATAAAAAAAAATTTCAAATGCAGACCTTTAAAACGTCAGAGGTGGGATCAAGTTGCGTGAAGAAGTAAGCATCCCCTGAAGACCGGTCACATCCGTCGTATACTTAAAAAAATGGCAAACGGAAAAAGTAATGGTCTTACAACTTCTATGAACATCGTCAGTCAGCTTTCGACTTAATGAAAGATTGTATTTGCTGCCAAAATCATTGTTTCAACCACACTTTTGGTATCTTGTTTCATCAACTTGTTTGTCAATAGCTTAGTTTGATTAAAATAATAGTTCATACGCAACCTCTTGTATCTGAAGCAACTGGGGATACACAAACTTAGTTTTTAGGCGATATACTCGTAAAGAACAAGGAACAGTTTCAACACAAGTTTAGCCATGTATTTTTCTAAAATATGGAAGTGATAAAGAAATTAAAATTCATTTTTCCTGAATTATAGGAATTCCATGCAGTAAGAATACACAAATCGTTTTTCTCATATGACATCCTAAATGCTAATTTGAGTCATTTACTTTTTTCCGTATTTTTTAAAAGTTGCAAAACCTAAATTTTTAGTGGAATTTTTTTCAGAAAACTTTCTCTGCCGCCGTCGCCCACAAAGATTTTGAGATATGTGATTTTTAAAGTAGTTTACAAAACATATAAAAAATTTGAAGTGGGCGACAGTTGCAGAAAATATTTTAAGGAAAATAAGAAAGAAATATATTTGATTTTTTTGCTTTAAATTAAAAATGTACCAAATTAATGACGTCATATTTCCATAATGGTCCTCCTTCATGCCATATTCCTTAATGATTTATCATATTATATCACTTTGTTAACCAATTTATATCTTTTTAAAACATTAAATTTTTGGGTAAACAAAGCCAAAACCGTACCTTCTACTAAATAAGAGAAAATGACCATAGAAAAGTTAAATCACCATTATTACTTAGTTTTATTGTACCATTAAAGGTTTTTTTCCTTGTAAAAATTTCAAATATGAAAAAAATTAATAATGCAATGTAAAAAACTTGGCGTTAGTACCGTGCACTACGTGATTTTAACAACCAAATTTTTTCATCTATAATACCACATCAGATTAAAAAAATTTAAAAAAACCGTCGATTGATTGATTGTATGTTGTTTTTTGTCCCATTTAAATTTTTACTTATATAGAGGGAAATGTATGGTGTGGTTTCAAATTCAGACCTTTACTCGTCACCCAGGGTCTTTTAGCGTGGGGTGTCTTTTTTTATAACGTTCCCTTTTAAGCGTTCTCCCATGTACATTTACATGTAATACAGTTCGCTCACCGTTCATGACCGCGCGATTCCGTTTGCTTACTTTACTCTCCGTTTGCTCTACTTTCCCTTTTTTTGTTCGTTTTCAGCTGCTCCAACTCACCTCCGGCAAATTCCCTACAAGATTTAAAAATAGGGCCCTTTTTTCAAAACTTTAAATTTAAATTTGATCATATTTGGAAAAAACCAAATTTACGTTTAAAGCCATTTCTTAATGACTTAATTTTTTAGGACTGTGGCACGCATAGTCTAGAATTTCTCCAAACTCTTATGACGAAAGTCTTTGATACCCTAAAATGAAAAAAGGAAAAAATTTGGGTTTCTATGTTTTATGTTCCATGGAAATTTTTAAAAATTAAAAATGGTATTTTTTAACATGTTTGAGCCCCCTAGTTAACATTTGCAGCAAAGCAAACAAATTTGGGAATGACTTTTTCCCAAAAATTGAAGGTAGATGTCTCAAAACATATAAACTGTTTGGTAAATCAACTATTACATACGTTACTATGGTAACAAATATTCAAAATAAAAAAAAAAATTCATTGAATTTTATCAAGTCATACACGTAAAAATAAAAAACAATTATAGGGTGAAATGTGACCAAATAATAGAAAAAAGAACCTTGAAACATATACCAAGAACAAAATATGATATTTCATTTTGGTTGGCAATGGTTGCCAAGGTTTTTATACCACAGAGAGCCTTCAAAGTAACACTCTGTATGTTTCAATCTGATCCTATCTTTAAAAAAAAAGCACATTTCCTCATAACTGATGATCAATTTTTGAAGATGTTGGTGTGCTCCTAGTTTTCCCATTTGAAAAAATTCAGTTCAGATTCTTTAGATAGAGCGTTGCTATGGAAATAAGCAGAAAATATATGCTTAAAAACCTGAAAAATATTTTCTGTCCTTGGATACGTACCCTTAAATGTAGATTCCCAAAACTTTTATTATTGATATTTATTAACAGCTAACCTGACTTTTAATTTTGACTATCATCCAATCTCTGAGTGGATGCAAGAAGTTGGCACACAGGTTTTAATATTAATATAAAGTTCACAAAATCGAACATTTTCCCTTCTTGGTAACCATAGCAACAGTGTTGTTTTCTTCATCAAATTTTATCAATGTATGATATTCAACTTCAGTTCTAACAGATAAGTATGATTCAAGCTGAGTCCTTTAATTTGTTTCTTGGTTATATGGCAATTTAATTCTTAATGCAGCGAAAAATAATTCACTTTTAAGCACTGGTACTTTGTTTCCATGGTAACACTGCAAAGTAGCAATTATACCCAATTTTTCTCATGATTTTGGTGTTGTAAGGTCCTAAGGATGCATATTTGCCAGTCTTGAGTTTTCATGTTTTTCCTCAAGACAGTAGCATTAACCCAAACTTAGTTACTGGTTTTGCATGGTTACACTGTGTTACCATAGCAACCATAAAAGTTATTTATAGAATAATATTGCTTATACTTATATACTTAAGGTCAAACATTTTCATTGTTTTTCTTAAGTTGTTGATTGAGTTTGAGCATGTAACACCTACCATTAGTGAATACGGAGTGTTTTTCAGCATATTTCAGTATTTTAAATGTTTTCCAAATGTATCCTTGGTTACCACTTACTTAGAGATATATTCCAAACAGTTTCTTTACAGTATAAGTGATATCAAGCTGTCATGTTTTTGTGAGAATGACTTGTTCGCTTTTCCTAGTTTTTATTTCGCCACAGTCAAGGTTTAAAGTGGCTGAAAATCTCGATTTTTCAAACTTTTCCGGCTGTTGCCATAGCAACCGAGAAACTTAGCAACGAAATTTTGTTTGATATTTGTTTCTGGTGTCAAGTACTAAGCATGGGTGAAATTTCATCAAAATCGGTGACCATGCCTGGCAACGAAGTTTAAGTACTAGTGGTTACAGAGAATGGCTATTAACATTTAAGTAAGAGGAATAATTGTCATTTACAATGTATAGAAAAACAGCTTTGAGACACTGTTGTTATACCCACTCTAAAAAAGGGGCGTTCTTGTAGACAGAGGTAGAAATATTCTTTAAATTTTACACCAGCAGAACATTTCTATAGCCTGTCCACTAGTCGAGTGGTCAAGTTTTGCATGATAAAGGCGAAGAAAATGAACTGTTGTCAATTTCCTGAAAAACTTACGAACTGTTGAAAGGACACAAAACACTGACTCCTCAAGTTGGATCAGTACCTACGGGGAGTAAGCATCCCCTGTCGACCGGTCATCCACCGTTGGCCCTATGTTTTGGTCAAATAAACGGCGTTATTAATTTCTCCTTCACCGTCACTTTTCACTCATCCCTTGACTTCTGTGGATGTTGTGGTGGCACATTTGAAGACGTGTCCACCACTGTCATCCACTGAACTGTCTTTGTCTTCACAGCTCTCTGAGCTTCATCTAGATTCAATCTTGGCCAGTTCAATATATCGTCTCCGCCATCTTTCAACTGTCTCTAGCAGAACTGCCTGAGCAAGCTCTCTTGAGTGGTATGTGTGATCGTTTTATTTTAATTTCCGCTTCTTGACAACTGTGTGGAGGTCGTCGTTTGATCGAAGAGCTATACAGCAAGAGCGCAAATGCAATTCTTCGAATTTTACATCAGTATTGGCGACTAGTTCGGCACAGTAGGAGTACGCTAAGCAAGCGATACCTGCTTTCTCCTATACTCTTTTTAAAATATATCCACTGAAAGGATTTAGGAAGATGCTCTCGAGGGTCACATTGGCACAGTCTCCACCGGAGCTAGGAAGAATCGTTACAAATCTGCGATTCGCTGATCAATGCCATAGATGACCTTTAAGGGAATGAAGACGACCTGACTTGTTTGATGAAATATCTTGAGCCAACTGTCTCTACGTATGGCATAGAGATCATTGCAGAAAAAAAAGCTGACAACACTCAGGGTATCATATCAAAAATCAAGGAACAGGTCTAAAACAGTAAACGCTATCATACCGGGGTATCAGATGAAAGTC